>NW_027667613.1:0-38386 GCF_963924665.1 Micromys minutus
GGGGGGCTGCTGGTGTCCAAGAATACAGTTATAAAGCTGGCCCTTCCCTGTATTGTCTGTGCTCCCTATTTAGTGCTCCACCCCAGCAGTAAAATTTCTCCAGAAATCATTGAATGCTCTGAGAGAGTTTACCTTGTTTGCCATAAGCCCTCAGGTCACTGACACCTGAGTTATTGATGTGCCTGAAGGACTCTAGAGCATTCTCTAACTGTTCAGACAGGGCTGTCAGGGGATAAAGAATACCTCAATTCCTTTTATAAGGTAGATGGCACAGTTGTGATGCTGTTCTTGTTGTGTTTAATGAGGTATAGTTTATTTGTTTGTTGCTTAAAGCAAAAACCCCTCTCTACCTGTCCCTAAGGCTTCCAGTGCATCTTTGTCAGCTTCAGTGGATAAACTAAGAATACCAAAGTTAGCCACACATGTCAGGGGCATCTAGGAACTGCTACTCGCTGAAAAGTCTGAATTTCACCTCATCAGATCTTCACAGTCTTATATCTCATACTCACATCTAATACACACTCTATGATGTGATGTCCCTGGAACACACATAACCACAAGACGAAGTAAAAACTTCAGCTACTGCTCAGAATTTGTCACATAGGATAAAAGTCCCAAATTTCTTTGTGTAGAGTGGGGTCTACAAAGGGTCCTCTCTGTGTCTTGTGTATCCCTTTGTGTCTGACACCAGTCTTCCAAGCTGGGCTTTGTTGATGAAGAACTGGCATGTCCTTGAGCTAATTCTCCATTTTTCTTCTCAGGCTCAGTCCTTTTGTTTACCAATCCTAGAGGTTGACATGGGCAGAAGGAGTGGATTTTTACAGCCTTTCTAGCTACAGCTGCTTCTGCCTTCGAGAGGAATGAGTTTCAGAATGATTGGGTGGGTTCAAGTTGATCAGTACACAATTTTTAAATAAAGCAGCATGCCACCTGTGTTTTCTGGGTGGCAGGTTCTTCGCAGTGGTTAATCACTTTATGTTTTGATATTTCCTGTGATAGGTAGACTACATATCCAGTGCACAATTATGTAAAGTCAAGGTTGTCACACTGGAGTGTCTTGCAAAAGTCATCGGTTTAGTGAATGTTAAGGCTGACAACTAAACTCATCCTGGTAGACACACTGGGGTAGCAGCAGAAGCAGGGGTGGTAGTAGTGAACAGGGCTGGGGAACAGGCTTTTCTGTCTTTGTTTCCTTCCTTGATTTTTGTTCTAGAAACCATGCATCAATTTTTATATAAGTCAGCTCAGCCAGATTATTGTGGGTTGTTTCTTTTACCACCAGAGATACCTTCAGGAGATCGGGGTATCCTGAATCTGAAAGAAACCTCATATTCAACAGACAAGGCCTCAAACTTAGAAAAAATGCAGTACAGAGTAATTGGATTGTCCCATGTCTGCTAGATTTCCATTAATGGTAAGAAATAAGGACCATGTCTTCCTGGGTTAGGTGCTGTGAGTTGTATTTTTATTATTAGATGAGGTGTTTCTATCAGCTGAGATGTTTGAGATGCACTTAATTTAATTTTTTCATGCTCCCAGTCCTCTTTGTAGTTTGAAGACTAGAAGAGACTCACATTATCTGTAATTGTCCTAGTGACAGGTGTCTGATTCACAGTGTGTAGTGAGCAGCTATAATGTGAAGCCATGCGGTGTCATTGTCCTGTAGTGGGTTTAGGACACTAGACCTATTCCTCATGTGTTTTGCCTTCGAAGTGAGCAATCTGTCCTCAGGAGTGAATTCAGATCCACTCCCTGCACATGTGGCTGGTATATATCCATGCAACTATACCACCCCCTGTTACATATGCCTTCTATTCTTTGTCTTTCCAACTAAGCTGATTATGTTGTGAGTATATCTAGAACAGAATTAGTTGCCAGTACAGTATAAGGAGGAAAAATGGCAATGCCTTGTATAAAATCTGAGATTTATAGCCAGACATAAAGCACATGATGTCAATTTTTTAAAATGCTGACACATGACTCTGTCCAGTACAAGTTATTTTTAGAAAATAACATCCAAAGTGGATAAAGAATTGCTCTGAAGTCTACAAACACCTGAGTGGAAAATATATCAGGTGAGACCTACCTGTGTGTGACATTGAGTTTGCTACTGATACTCTCTCTGTGTGTTTAGGTTTTTTTTTTTCAGTTGTAGGGCTCACTGAGCTGACTTTGAGTGGATGCACTGAACCTGTAGGATGCCCAGGAACAGCTGCTAATCCTTCTTTGAGTGATACTCCAGGAACAACTCATTTTCTCATGGTTGTAGTATTTCTTGGTAGCTTTGTCTTGGTTAAGGTTCACATACATCTACCAAAAAAAAAAAAAAAAAATGAGTGTCTAGCCATGGTGTCTCATAAATCCTGTTCCTGTTCAATCAAGCTATGGAAATATGTTATAAAGTACTGAAAAGAGTTTTAAAGTACCAAGGGCAGAACTAATTATTTTTTAGATGATGGTTGCTCTGTTTTGAAGACAAATAAAAAACATATCACAAGGTTCAAATCACTGTAAATTTCATGACCGAATGTTCGTCTCTTGGCTTTATTCATTGATCCATTCAAGAAATATTTCAGGTGTTCTTAACTGTGTGCCACAGCATTCTGTCTGTAGACTGGTTCATTTAAAGCTCAGTAGTAGGTGAAAATATCTGGGGAAAACTGGAACCAGTAAAGGAGTCTCAGAGCAGGTAGAGGATCCTGTGTGGGGGTGTTAGAGAAGATGCCATTAAAGACTCCCTGGAGATAGATTTATTAGATATTTGAGTACTGAGGAAGGGAGACTGGATTCCATCCCAAAAAGAAATTTTAATTGTGGAGGCAAGATGGATAAATCGACTGCTTTTTATTAATTTTCGTTAGGATCTCAGTGTATAGTCCATGACAGCATCAATCTCACAATTCTCCTCTCTCAGCCACAGAAACAAATTCCACCTCTAACAACAACAACAACAGAAAAAACAATCATTTGGCCCTAGTATTTCTCAACATGAATGGAAACGGTTCCCTAATAAAAAAGATACAGACTAACAAAATGGATATAGAAAGCGGACCCAGTGATTTGTTGTCTATGGCTAACACATCTCAGTGAAAAAGAAAGACACTACTTCAGACTTTAAGGCTGAAAAATACATTTTCAAGCAAATGGTGGCAAGATACAGGCTGGAGGAAACATTATAATATGGAATAAAATTGATTTTCAACCAAAAGTTATCAATTAAGATGAGAAAATTTGATTTTCATCAAAGAAAAAATTCACCAAGATGAAATCTCAATTCTGACTATCGATTCTTCAAATGCAAAGGGAAACTGCATTCATAAATGTTTCTAAAGCTCAAAGAACATATTGCATATCACACAATAATAGTGGAAGAGTTCAATATATTAATCTCATAAATGGACCGATGGGGAAACAGAAACTAAAGAGAGACAAACTAACAGAAGTAATGAACCACTTGAATTATTTATATGTATATATATATAAATAATTTTTTATCCCAAAACGAAAGCATATGCCTTCTTCTAAGCACCTCACCATTCCTTGTTCAAAACTGACCATTTAATCAGTCTCAAAACAGGCCTCAACAGAAAGAAGATTGAAATAATCCCATGAATCCTATCAGATCACCATGGACTAAGACTGGTCTTTAATAACAACAAAATAAACAAAAATCAAACATATACAGGGAAGCTGAACAATACTCTACTCAATAATCACATGGTCAAAGAAGAAATAAGGAAATTAAGATTTTTTTTAATTTAACAAATAGGAATGCACAACATACCCAAACTTGTGAGATAAAATGAAAGCTGTACTAAGAAGACAACTCATAGCTCTAAGTGACTCCAAAAAGAAACTGAGGAAAACGTAAACCAGCAGCTTGACAGTGCACCTAAAAGCTCTACAACAGAAAGAATCAAATACACCCAAGAGGAGAATAAAGAAGGGAAGAATCAGAATCAGGGCTCAAATCATCCAAGTAAAAATAAAAGAACTATGCAAATCATCATGATAACCATGAGATAGCCATTTGAGAAAGTCAACCAGATAGATAAACCATTACCCAGACTAACCAGAGAGCACAGAGAGAGTATTCAAATTAACAAAATCAGAAATGCAAAGGGAAACATAAGAGAAACTTATGGAAATTCAATAAACATGATATCCTACTACAAAAGGTTATATTCAAAAAATGGAAATCTGGATGAATTGGACAAGATTTGAGACAGTTACCAGGTACCAAAGTTAAATCAGAATCAGAAAAATCTCTTAATCACTTTCCATAACCCCTAAATAATTAGAAGCAATCCTCAAAAACTTCCCAAGCCAAAAAAATTAAAAGCCCGGGACTAGATGGGTTTAGTGCAGAATTCTATAATACCTTCATAGAAATACTAATAATAATACTCTCCAAAGTATTCCACAAAATAGAAACAGAAAAAACACTACTAAATTTCTTCTATGAAGCCCAAATTATGCTGATACATAAATCACAGCAAGAGCCAACATAGAAAGAAAACTTCAGGCAATTTCCCTTAAGAACATCAATGCAAAAATACTCAATAAAATTCTTTTAAACTGAATGCAAGTACTTGCGTCAAAATGACCAACAATCATGATCAAGTTGGCTTCATCACACAGATGTAAGGATGGTTCAATTTATGAAAATACATCAGGGTAATCCATTATATAAGCAAACTCAAAAAAAGTAAATAAATAACCCACATGATCATATCAGTAGATGCTGAGAAAATATTTGACAAAATTAAAAACACCCTCACATTTAAGCCTTGAAAAGATCCAAAATTCAAGGACTATGTTTAAATATAATAAAAGCTATATAGTACAAATAAGTAGCCAACATCAAAGTAAATGGAGAAAACCTGAAGAAATTCCATAAATCATGGACTAGAAATGGATTTCCACTCTTTCAGTACCTATTCAATATAGTACTGGATGTCCTAGCCAGAGTAATTAGACAACAAATCAAGATCAAATGGATACAGATTGGAAAGGAAGAAGTGAAAATGTCACTATTTGTAGATGATATGATAGTATAGTTAAGTGACTCCAAAATTCCACCACAGAACCTTCTAAAGCTGATTAAAATACTTCAGGAAAGTGACTGGATGTAAAATTAACTCAAACAAATCAGTAGCCTTCCTCTACTCAAAGGATATACAAGCTGAGAAGTAATTATTGAAATGACACCCTTCAAAACAGTCACCAGTTATATGAAGTACCTTGGTGTGACTATAACCAAACACATGATAGATTTGTATGACAAAAGTGTCAGGACTCTGAAGAGTAAAACGGCCATCTTGCCCAAAGTAATCTACAGATTCAATGCAATCCCCATCAGAGTTCCAACTCCATTCTTCATAGACTTAGAAAGAGTAATTTGCCAATTAAATTGAAATAAAACAAAACCAGGATCATGTAAAAAATTCTCAGTAATAACAAAACTTCTAAAGGAATCACCATCCCAGATCTCAAGCTGTGTAACATAGTAATAATGATAAAAATTGTATCATATTGGTCCAGAGACAGGAAGGCAGAACAATGGAATAGAATTGAAGACCCAGAATTGAACTGAAACAACTAAAATTATTCACTAGTAAACGATAGCATTTTCATTAAATGGTGCTGGTCCAACTGGTGGTCAGCATGTACAAGAATGCAAATTGATCCACTCTTATTGCCCTGTAAAAAGCTCAAGTCCAAGTATAACAAGGACTTCCACATTAAACAAGGTACACTCAAAGGAATAGAAGAGAAATTTGGGAAGAGCTTCAAACACATGGGCACTGCAGAGAATTTTCTGATGAGAACACCATTCCCTTATCTTCTAAGATCAAAAATTGATAAAGTGGACTTCCTAAAATTGCAAAGCTCTGTTAAGTCCAAGAACACAGTCATTAAGACAAATCAAAAACCAACATAATGGGGAAATATCTTTTCCAATTCAATATTTAATGGAAGGATATTTTCTAATATATACAAAGAACTGAATAAGTTAGCCTCCATAGAAACAAATAACTTTTGAAAATGAAGAAGAGAGCAAAACAAAAAATTCTCAGCTGAGGAGTATGAAATGGCTGAGAAGCATGCAAAGAAATGTTCAATATCTGTAGTCAACATAGAAATGCAAGTCAAAACAACCCTGAGAGTCCACCTCACAGCAGTCAAAATGGCTAAGACCAACAACTTAGCTGACAGCAGATTCTAGAGAGGATGTGAAGAAAGAGGAACACTCCTCCTTTGTGGCAGAATTTCTAGCTGGTGTAAACACTCTGGAAATCAGTCTGACATTTCCTCAGAAAATTGGACATAATACTACCTGAGGACCCAGGTATACCTCTCCTGGCATACACCAAAAAGATTCTCCAACACATAACAATGAATCTTTATCCATCTACCATGTTCATAGAAGCCTTATGTGTAATAGTCAGAAGTCTGAAAAAACCCAGATGTCCTTCAACACAGAAATGGATACATAAAATGTGGTAGATTTCCACAATGGAGTATTACTTAGCTATTAAAAATAATGACTTCAAGGAATTCTTAGGCAATTGCATAGAACTAGAGAATATCCTGAGTGAGGTAAGCCACTTACATAACTAACCAAACCAAAATGACCAATTAAAAAAAGATACATGTTGTACACTCTCTGATAAGTGCATATTAGGCCCAAAAGCTGGGTTTATCTAAGATACAATTCACAGAACACATGAAGATCAAGAAGAAGGAAGAACATGGTTCAGATGCTTCAGTCCTTCTTAGAAGGAGGAAGCAAAATATTGACAGGAGGATATATGGACACAAATTTTGAAGCAGAGTCACCAAACAAAGACAAAATTGCTGATTCCAATAACTGCATGCTGACAGAAACCTGATATAGCTGTCACCTGAGAGGCTCTGCCAGATCATGACAAATACAGATGAGGCTTCTCAGAGCCAACCATTGAACTGAGAACATTGTTCCCCATAGAGGATTTAGAGAAAGAATTGAAGTAGCTGAAGGGGATTGCAACCCCATAATAACAGCAATACTGACCAAAAAGAATGGTTTTAAACCGTTTGAGGAAGCTTAACTGGGCATAGGAGGCAAAGAGCCCCCTCCAGTGCTTCTGCTCTGACCTGCCTCTGAACGGTCTCTGTCATGTGGATGTGCCTCCTTCTGCCCATCAAGTTTCCAGCTGCTGGATATCTGCTTTGCTGCCAGCTTTGGTTTTTTGTTTGTTAATTTTGAATAGAGGTGTTTTTCAAAATTCTTATATATATCACTTAGTGGGGATGTTTTGTTTCTCGAGGAAAAATCTTGCAAGAGAATGTGTCCTATGCTACTTTCATAAATAACTGCGTATAAAATCATCCACGCTGGAGGCTGGAGAGATGGCTCTGCAGTTATGAGCTCTGGCAACTTTTGCAGAAGACCCAGACTTTCCCAGCTCCAGAAACAGGGAATCGAACACCCTTTCCTGGCATTCAGAGAAAGCAGTCACATACACAGGTACTAGTGCACATGTGGCACATACATACAGGAAGGAAAACACACACATGAAAGTACCTTTGAAAACCCATTAAGTTGTTTCTCATAGCAAACGTGCAACATTTCCCAGACTGTCATGGTAGAGACGAGTGCAGTATTGTGCCCCATGATACATAGTTTGAATCATCCATCTCTGAAATCTGAAATCTCAGTGTAGCTTTACTGTTGCTCTCTCAGGCACAAGTGTTATCATTTTAAGTGCTGATTGGCTATGCTTTGACATGTCTTTTGCCTATTAATTCTTAACATTTTAAGGTTTTATTTATTTATTTCTTGCTACCCACAGTGGTGTTTTAAGACAGTATTGTAAAAGATATGAATGGCATTCGACAGACACTAAATAAAAGAAATCATTTATTTCTTGTATACATATGTGTACATACTGTGTCTCTGTGTGTGTGTGATATGCATGAAGATATTCTTATATGCTCATTTGTGTGCTGGCAGTGATGCTTGTGGAAGCTAGGGGTCACTATCCTGTGTCTTCCAGGATTAATACCTGTGGTGTTGTTTTTTGAGCCAGGGTCCCTCTGTGTAGTCGTGGCAGTGCTTGAATATGCTCTGTAGACCTCAAACTCACAGACATCCAACTGCCTCTGCCATCCAAGTGCTGGGGCTAAAGGTGTGAACCACCACAGCCTGGTTTCCATCTTTTTTTTCTGAGCCACTCTTTTTCTCTGAACCACCTACAACAGAGTGATTGTGCTAGACTGAGTGACCAATGAGCTCTAGGCATCTGCCAGTCTCCATCCCTGATTTGAGGAAACATACAGAATCATGCGGCTTTTCATTTCTAACTGACCTCGAAATTATATCAATAGCGGCTGATAAAGTGCCTGCCATGGAAGCACAGGGACCTGAGTTCAAATCTCTAACACCCATGTAAATCCAGGCATGGCTGTTTGCACCTCACTGAATCACTGAATCTTCAGTGTGCCTCAGCCTCCCCTCTTTCCAGTGGGTGTGATCCGTGCCTGCCTCATATCCGATAAGCTTTAATGGTAATGTGCCTAGCACTCAGTGCTGCATACTGCTGCTATGTAAGTCATTAAAAAAAGGAGTCAGTTCTAAGTCACAGGCTTGAAGAGGAGGATGAAGCACATGAGAAACTAAATGACAAAGGTGCTGGAGCAGAAATGAGTCCTCAGGACTGGAGTCAGAAGGTATCTGGACTGGAAGCACAGCTTAGTTTGGAGGCTGATGACAACTTCTTCCCACCAACACTGAGGGTGAACGAAACTGGCTCTCTTACGTGGTACTAGCCCTGAGCATCCTCCAAGGACAAGTGCTGCAGTCCTCAGCTCTGCTGGACTTCACATCCCAAATACACCCCACACCTCTATTTAAGACAACAGAGCCCTCCAGGATTTCACTGCAATCTAAGATCTGTGAGTGTCTGTGTCTGTCCACCTGTCTCAGCATGGAAGGTTGAGGACACAGCCAAGCATGTGCCAGGGGAGGGTATAGGAATCTTGTAACTGCTGCCCATCATAGATGCTAAAATTAGTATACACAACTTCTTGTCATTCCTCTTGACCCAACTCAAATTACTTCTTTGTGTCTCCGGCTCCAGGTTTGGCTTCTAAACACACCCATAAAACATCTACAGCCTCCACAGGAGAGTAAGGCATGGGCTGTGTCCAATTAGTTTCTTAGGGTCATGTTCCCCTAAGTGAATAAAAATGCATTGGATCTCAACTTAGAAGATTATACCCAATAGTACATCAAAGTGTGTGTATGTAGAAAAACAGGTATTTGGTCTGTCAAAAAAAAATCACAAACACACACATCAAAGACCAAACATATTCCACATCCATTTATGTTTTCCTCTATTCTTAACTTGTATACCCATATGTGTATGCACACCCTAAACCCCCCAGTACACCAGTGTATATATATCTAAATAAAGTAAAATTACATATTCATGTCATCTTGTGACCTTTTGTGCTTAGCCACTACCCCCAGGGATTGATGCAAGCCAAAACATCAGCAGAATTGGATATGGACCAGACCCTTTGGGAGAAAAGGGCTAGCTTAGAAGTCTAGGTGAAACCAGAGGCACAACCAGCCCTGGGAGCCCTGTTTTGTGACACAGGTGTTTGGGAGACAGGCAAATGTCTTTGGAGATTTGGGAGTTCATCCCTACCTGGGAACAAGAATCCTCACACATAATAACATGTTGCTTTAAAGGTTTACATTTATGATGAAACCAAAGAAGGAATTGGGGCATCTCTTCAATTTTTTAAATTAAGATCCACTTAGCAGCTCATTACAAGAGACAAGAAACTCATATCTCATTTGCCTTAAGGAAGAGTTATACATATAGGTAGAAAGACCATTATCATATGCTTGTTAAAGATACTAGGCATTTGAGGGTTTTGAACTCAGAATTAGAAATTAATTATAATACAAAATAGTAAAAGATAATGTTTTAGAGTGTTCTCTGTAACTCTGCAAAAGAAGAACAAAGGCATAGACTTTTCCAAGTTACATACAGCTTGGCCCTCCAACACTTACTGGTAGGGCTGGGTCCCATGTCACTGTTAAACTCACTGGGGTTGTCTCAAAGTCCACTCAAAACAAAATTAGAGGATACAGGCTTTAACTTCTTTCCTACAGTTTTGAAAGATGCAGGAAGTATTGATATATTGAGATATTTCAAGTCATGACTTCTCTAAATACATGGAGGAACCTGTACCCCACTGCCCCTCCAACTTCTCAGAGGGAGATTGTTTAGACTAACCCATTCTCTGAGTTGATAATCTGGGCCCTGCCGTCAAGATAACATGTCCCTTTCTCTTGGCTTGGCTTCTTGTGTTGAGGAGGTTGCATGGGGCTCATTCTGGACTCATCATGGGCCAACCCACCGGCCTGTTCATTAAGTTCCCAGGGTTCCTGGACCCAGGTGCCCTTTGAGACACAAGAATGTCAGTTAGTATGCTGCTGTCCCTTGGAGGCCTTAGATTCCTGGGGCATCCCTCTCCAACTCTGGGGAGCCCACGATTACATGCACTTGAGTCACAGTACTCTCCTGTGGAGAGAGGCTTCTGCCGGGGATTCCCACATCCCTACAGCAGAGTCTCCATTATCAGCACTTCAGCATGAGGGCTCTCTGAAGGGCAAAGACTGTCATGATGCATTTTCTCAGCCTCTCCTACAGAAACGACAGTCATAGACTCTAGCAGGTCAATGAGTCTGGAGTTCAAAGGGGGGAAAGACTCAGGCTCTGGAGCCATGCAGCCAAGGCCTAGGCCTGACTTAGACACTTTCCAGATCTTGTTCTCAGGCTGGGGACATTCAAGTTCAGTGACTCAGGTTTCCTTCAATAAACAAAGGTAACAGCAAGACAAGTCAGGCAGTGGGTAAGAGGGCTGAAGCAATGCACAAAAGACACAGACCATGTCATCAGCACACAATGAACTCTAACCCTAGTCATTATTTGTCCTTGGGGTTTGAGCAAGTCTTCAACTTTGCCTGAGCCTCAGTTTTCTCATATATTTAATGGGGAGAATGGCACAGTCCCAGGCTTACTGTTTCCTTCCTTTGAGCTGAACTCCCTCATACTGGTATTTATCCCTGCTACCTGTGTATCTGTCAGTGCAGCAGATGCCTGTGGCAGGAGCCCAGTCTCTATTTAGGAAGATGCTCAAGGCTTAAGAAAGTATCCGCAATACAGTATAGTAGGTGCTCAGAAAATATTCAGTGAACAAAAGAACAGCATTTTTTATTTTGTCAAGACCGAACCAAAGTGGGATAAGTAGATGTGGTGGATAACATTGGTTGTCAGTTTGACAGGTTCTAGAATTATCCACCAGAAAAGCCTCTGTCCATGGCTGTGTGAGTTTCCAGATTAGAACTACAGGTGGTTAACTATAGCCATCCTATGAACTGAGGTCCAGGGATTGGACAGAAAAGAGAAAAAAAGCTGAGCACTGACATTCATCCCTGTCTGCTTGCTGACTGTGTACACAATGCCACCAGCCTGCTCAAGTTCCTGCCTCCCCTGTCCCCACAAACTTTGTACCAAATAAACCTTTTCTTCTTCAGCTTGCTTTTGTCAGGTAGTTTGCTACAGTAGCTACTTTGTTAAAAGTAACTAATATGGTAGACTCTATTGATAGTCAGAATGATGCAATGTGTGTGGGGGGGTATGTATGTGTGTATGTTTGTTTATATGTGTGTATGTGTGTGTATGTGTGTGTCTGTATGTGTGTGTGTGTGTGTGTGTGTGTGTGTGTGTATGTATGTGTATGTGTAGAACAAAGGCATTTTTGTATAAGAAAAGAATCTACAGGAGCCAGGTATGTAGCTTGCTTGAGTTTGATTCTCAGTACTCAAAAAGGAAAAAACAAGATGTAGGGGGAGAGAGGGGATGGGAACCTGGGACACTGCTCAGACTTCATCCTCACCTTCTGTGTGAGCACATAGACAGTCACATTCCCTGAGCACCTCTCCTGTGAAATAAAGAGTGACTTCTCCCCTCAGGAAGGCCAGATCACTCTTGGCCAGCATCTGGTGCTAATGCCTGGTTCACAGCAGGACCCTTCCCCCCATCCTTGCTCTTGTGATCTCTAAGGACAGAGCAAATAGACACTTGACACTGACTGAAGCCTTCTGTGTCCCAGGCTCCACACTGTGTGAGGCTATAGGGGTCTGAAGTCCTTTATGAGCAGAAGCAGGATCAAGACCAAAAGCCACATTTACAAGGGACTATGCTAAGACTGAGAAAACTCTGTTATGGGAGCACGCATGTGCAGGAAGGTGAAATGAAAACCCCCACAAGCACACTACATGGCTTCAACCGTACAATCATGTATTGGGAAAATGAATTTTTTCCCTTTCTGAGTGCCAATAGTTTCTGGAACCATCTCAGAGCCCATTTTCCAGTTGTTGGCATCTGCTGTGGGAGAGTAATCAGTTCTGTTAGTCAACAGCATGCGGGCATCATGACAGAGACCTCAGAGTAGTGGCCTGGATTAAAGAAGTGGAGGAGGAAATTAAAAAAGGGAATTTGATGTGTAGAACAGCTAGTGATGGTCTTGCTTCCAAGAGCAGAAACAGGACAGGTCCTGGTTTTAATTATCACAGTCAGCCTCATAGTTTAAGCAAGAACCCCCCCCCCAATGCTGTAATTGTTCTCATTTCAGAGACACAATGACGGACCCTCTGTCCCTGTGTCTGGTGTCTGGGAAATATTCAGAAGTGTTGGGAACTATGGTGAGCTGTAGAAGCTGTCCCCGGATGAAGAAACATTCCTGTGTCACACATTGGGCTAGGCTAGTGAAGGTTTTGTGCTCCAATTTCATCTCTGTAAAACTGGAGTGATCATTTTTTTCTCTCACAGGGTTGTTAAGATAGTAGGCATGTAAATAGAACCTGCTACCAGTAAAGGGTGACCCGCATCCCAATCTTCCAAAACACCTACCTATCTATATTAAGAACTGAGCATACCAAGAACCAAGGGTGGCTTTTTGTTTGTTTCCATTTTAGATGTTAGAAAGTGCATCTAGGGTCTTGGGTGCACTCAACGGTATTCCACCATTAAACTATGCTGCCAGGGTTATTTCTACCTTTTATTTTGAAATATGGGCTTTCTAATTTTCCCCAGCTGGCCTTGAACATTGAGTGGTCTTGTTGCAGCTTCCTGAGAAGCTGGGTTTCCAGGGCTCAGGTTAGCAATCAACTTCCGGCAATGTTTCTGAGGCTCTTCCTTCTCCTTGAGAGTGATACTGCATCTTGGGCTATGGATGGCTTCCAGAAGACTGGAAACCTGCAGGAACAAGCCGCAGGCCCATGCAGCAGTGCAGTCTGCATGACTGCCTGATGTAGCCCTCAGTCTGCTCCTGGTTATGATCGGCCTCTAGGCTGCAAAGAATGTGCCTTACAATGGGCAGCCTTCCAGTGACCCGAGAAGGGAGCCTCATCCTTTCAGGACATCTCAACTACACATAAAAATCCTTCCAGTGTCCCATCTCACAGCTGGCAGGGGCCATTGCCAGTGACTGATGACTCTTGACCCTAGCGGTCAGCTGTCTGATCCAAACAATTACTTTTGGCAAAAAAGGAGTCATTAATGCTGATGGAAATTTGTAGGTTTTTTTTCCCCTGACGAGAGAGGGTTAGATATCTTAGCAAATGCAGATCACAAGAACTAACTAGCTGACACACCAGATCCATCTGACAAAGATTTCTCCAAGCTGCTACTTCTGACCTATAAGGTGCCTCTCTGTGAATTAAGGGAACGAAGGGCCAAGTCAGATGGTTTATATTCCTCCCCATCTGCATGGCGGTAAATGTCTTTGCACACACAATAAACAACCTTTCACAACCATCTGTTTCTTCTGCCATCTATGATATCTGCTGGGACATATGAGGAGAGGATAGATTTGACTCGGGGAGAAAAAAAAAAGACAGTCTGGTTTCAAACAGGTACATTCTGGGATCTGGGTAAGGAAGGCAGAGGGAGCTGTGTAGACAGGAGGTAAATGTGATCCTACTGTTTGTTTGCTGGCTTTGTTTTTGTATCACACACACACAAACACACACATCGTCCTATGTAACCCATAATGACTTCAGAAAGACAGTGACTTTATCTTGCTAGCTCTCTGCCAGTAGCAATGAAAGCTAGCCTTGTGGCTTTCTTGCTTTAGCAAGCTGGAGCAGAGCCTATGGGGAACAAACAGTATGATTCTCAAACTGCACTGAAATCACCGTACAGTGCTACAATACTGACAAGCTCTTATTGACCTCCTGACCCAAGGACAGGGCAGTCAACAGCTCATCTACCTGTAGGGCCACAGCCATCAGGAGGTAGAGGCAGGAGGATCAAGTTCAAACCCAGCCTGGCCTACTTAGGGAGTCACAGGGCAGCCAAAGCTATACATTAAAATCTTCTCTTAAAAATTAAAAAGCAAATTAAAAAAGCAATAAAGGAAAAAAAGGCTTTTGTTGGTGAGAGAACAGAGAAAGCATTTACTAGAGTGGGAGTCCCCAAGTTCAGTGTCTGAATGCTTTGGGGGAAATTTAGTCATGAGAGCAGCTAATGCTTCTTTCTAGAGAGCTCATTAGTTACCAGGCAGCATGCTGAGGGTTTAATCTGTGGAATCCATGTCATTCTTTCATCCATTCCTCAGACTAGATCCTGATGTAATTTTGAATTTGTATATTGGGAAGCTGAGGCTTGGAATGATTCACCAGTTTGCCCAGTGTCAGTGCGAACATAGCTCAGATGAGAATCAGGAAGTGGAGACCATGAGTTAACTGAGGAACTGAACTGAGCATGTGTGAATGAACCATGTAAGACTGGATTAAGCAAATAGATCTGGGACAAGGCAAACCTGGTACAAGTCCTGGCTCACATGCTCTTTCTGGAACCTCTGTAGTCTGAGAAGAGTGACAGGAGAGACATTTATCATCTGAAATCCCCAAAAGGGGTTTGCAGATTCAGTGGGAAGATGAATGTAGATCTCTGGCACACTGGGTTACAGAGCAAACAGTAAGAACTCAACTTTAAGACTGGAATAAGACTCAGTTGGCAGAGAGCAAAGCTTAGCATGCAGAGTCCTGAGATCAATACCCTAATACCTTATAAAACAGCATGGTGGCACACAGCTGTAATTCCAACAGTCACGTGTCTTTGGCAGGAGAATCAGGAGTTCAAGGTTGGCCTTAGCTACATAGCAAGTTTGAAATCATTCTGAATTACATAGGACCCTATATCAAAAACAAATAAAGAAATGAACAGACCTCTATATTGGGATAAAGAAGGCTATTAGGGATTTTTTAAGAGTAAACTTAGGACTTAGTTGTGATACTTCAGTTAGCAAGAGCTGTCTAATAAGCATGAGGATCTGAGTTTAATCCCAACAACCCACATTAAACATCAACAAAACAGCGATGATGTGCATGCCTGTAACCCCAGTGCTAGGAGGTGTAGACAGGTAGATCTCTGGGGTCAGCAAGTCTAGCTGGTCTCTGAGAGATCTTGTCTCAACAAGTTGACCAGCACACATGGAACCAGAGCTGAGGCTGTCCTCTGATATTGTACTGGTTAGTTTTTTATTGTCAATTTGACACAACATCAAGTTCCCACACCCATAGTGACACAGCTGCTCCAAATCGTGCCATTCCATGGCCCAAGCATGTACAAACCATCACCCTATTAATACATTACCATTGATAAAATTAACCCGGCTCCATTTGCTCTCTGGTTTTAGATGCAATGTGGCTGGTTATCGTATGCTCTCAAATCCACAGTTTATTCACTGTGATGGACTGAATCTCCCTCCTTTCCATTGTTCTGGCCAGGTATTTTGAAATAGTCACAGAAAAATTAACAGACTACAACACTAAGAATGTGTGTGGATGTGGCAGGCTCTTGGTAGAATCACTAGGAGAGTGTGTGGGTGTGTCAGGCTCTGGGCAGATTCACTAGGAGAGTGTGTGGGTGTGGCAGGCTCTGGGCAGAATCACTAGGAAAGTGTGTGGATGTGGCAGCCTCTGGGAAGAATCACTAGGAAAGTGTGGGTGTGGCAGGCTCTGGGCAGAATCACTAGGAAAGTGAGTGGGTGTGGCAGGCTCTGGGCAGAATCACTAGGAAAGTGTGTGGGTGTGGCAGGCTCTCGGAAGTATCACTAGGAAAGTGTGGGTGTGGCATGCTCTAGGCAGAATCACTAGGAAAGTGTGTGGATGTGGCAGGCTCTGGGAAGAATCACTAGGAAAGTGTGGGTGTGGCAGGCTCTGGGCAGAATCACTAGGAAAGTGAGTGGCTGTGGCAGGCTCTGGGCAGAATCACTAGGAAAGTGTGGGTGTGGCAGGCTCTGGGCAGAATCACTAGGAAAGTGAGTGGGTGTGACAGGCTCTGGACAGAAGATCTCCTGTTCTTTCCCTTCCTTTCTGTGATGTTGGAATCAGAAGCCACACTGTACTGCCTCGTGGGGCTGGCTGCTGTTTTCCTCTGTCAGGAGGGCTGGTAGACTTTGTAGCTGCTATCTGGAAATGTGGGGTGCAGGCCTGCCTGCCATTTCTTTCTAATTTCACATTGTCTTTTCCTTGCACCACTTCCCCCAGAACAGTCAAGGCTGTGAGTGAAGGGGCCTTCTTCCCCCTGAGACTTCTACACTGAACCTTATAAGGAGTAGGTTTGCCACCCTCTGAACCATAAGTCCTCCAAAGGTCAGAGGTCAAGTGTGGTGTCTTATCATCCCCCCCTCACACACATACACCTGGTGCCAACTTCACTCATGTTTTCTCAGTAGTGACCCATTTGCTTTACAGAATTTTGAGACTGTCATTGATGGGAATTTCCAGCTGGTTGTAGGTTGACATCAGCTAAGGTAGGCAACTGTGCCTGGTATTGGGTCTACAGTTCAGAGAAAGTGTCTCTAACTGGGTAGTCAGGAACAGCTCAACCCCATGGAGATGTAGAAAGCAGGTGGCAACTGTGCCCAGGGGTCTGTCACAGACAAGACAAGCAGTAGGCAGAACACCTGGCTGTGGGGGGGGGGGTGCTGGTACATTAGTCAGGTGATAGATGGGGAAAAATGAGGACGTGATCTGTCTACCTGATCTCATGCTCTAGAAAATGGTGCAAGAAACTAAATTCCACTCCAGTATTTCTTATGCGTAAATACAGCACATCTTATAATCAGCTTATGTCTGCATATTTTGTGTTATCTTAACCTAGGAATGTCTATCCATTAGTCATCTCAGGCACAGAGATGCAGCCCTAAAGAAATCAAAGTGTCATTGAGCCTAGAGAACAGTTGGCCAGTTTTCACCAAGAAGAGAAATGGGAGATAGGGAGGAGAACAAGGGTGTGAGGGGACTCAGGTTAAGAAGTGTTTAGAGAAGCATGCTAGCATGCGGAGGGACTGTGCCCTAGACAGTTGGTTATACTTCGGTTGATAGAGTGCAGGTGTTGAATGCATGGTGCCCTGGACTCTGTCTACATATTGAAAAAAAAAAGGGTGGGGGCATTTGGAATCTACACAAAGTCATAAGAGAGGCTGAGGCTCTTCTTCTGGAGCCACGGGGATCACTCTGGTCTCTCTGTTTTGCTTCATTCAGCTCTCAGGAGAAGCCTCTGTGCCTGTAGGCCTCAGACTCCAGATGGTCTCCTAGAACCTGCTGTTAGGATACACATCCACAACTTATACATCAGCATGAGGGCTGTTTGCTTCACGGCTATATCCTCTGTTTCTAGTAGCGAATGGATGGGAGACAGAGGAGCTTATGGGCTGTAGATATATGTAGAGGAGTCACTAAGAATTCTTACCCGCACACGTACAGGTGCCTTTACAGGGATTGGGTTTTGTGCCATACTTGCCCAGTATTCAGTGTTCTCTCAGTGAATGAATATCTAGAGTTTAAAATTCAACACTTAGGGTAAGTGTGTGTGACATAAGCAGGAGAGAGATACTGTCTATACAGAGTGTGTGCATGTGTGTGAGTGTGTGTGCCATGCAAGTTCACTCAACAATAGGCATAATCTCCATGCATCCACGTGGTGGTATAGCTAAGCAAGCAGGTGCTCTGGGATGAAATGTGTCCTTTACATTTGAGATCTCATAGCTCAGGCAAGTGAGAGACAGACAGAAAAAAAGAGATTCAGGGGAAAATTTATCCATATTCCCTTCTGTTCAAAGACATCTATCTGCCTTGTATCTTCTAGCTAGGTTCCAAGGGTGAAGCTCTCCCCAAGATTCTACAAGAGCAGGGTGGTGGTAACAATCATTCTGTTTCCTCTCCCTCCACCTTCCTCCTTCTCTACTCACAGAGGCTGGGTAAAAAGCTGCAAAGACACCAGCCCTCGAAGACATCACGAAGAAGGGTCAGCATTTGAAAAATTCTTCAAGTCAAAGGGCTAGGGGCTTGGGTGTTACACAAGGCCTTCACTGTGTGTGCACATTGTCTCCCTGATAAAAGGGGCCGGGCCTGGGAAAACTGAGCTGTCTCCAGACAACAGAACTGGTTGATGGGGAATGTCCAGGCCCCTCCCCTCTCCCTGGACACCAGGGCAGAGAGAAATGCAGGGAAGGAGGGCAGAGGTACAGGGCTAATGTCCAGCACTGAAGCCCTCTCCCAGGTGGGGTCAGGTGGGATGATTGAGTTAATAAATAAAGCAAATAGGAGGTGATACTTCTTTTATGAGACTCCCCCTCTGTTCATTTCACCAGAAGCACCTTACAGCTCTCCACATACAAGAGTTGCGTTATGCAATGGAGGGCCTTACGGTGGCAGTGGTCATGAGTTGTTCCCCAGAGCTGGGGGTCGACAGCAGAGTTATGCATCTAAGCTTTAAGCTTCTCCATTTACACTCAGGCCAGCTGATTGACTTGGAGCTCTCTCTGTAACTCAGAGTGACTGCCAGTCTGCCAGGACCTAGACACCCCTCCTCCAGGGCTCCTGGAAGCTCGCCCTCCAGTACAGCCAGCTGAACTGAGAAGCATGCCAAGCAGCGTCCTTCCCCCTGGCTCCCAGGGCTAGTATATTCATAAGCAATTAGTAACTGCAATTAATTGATAATCACAATTACCATCCCAGGGTCTATTATGTCAGGCTGAGCCATGTACCAAGCTTGCCGAGGCCACTGTCATTGTCCTTCTGCAAAGTTAGTCTGTAGTCATGCCTTACAGAGGAGGGCTGTGAGGCTGGAAGGTTAGGCTTGACTAAGGTCTCATAATTGAAAGGGAAGTAGGGATCTACTGTCTGGCTGAGGACTGTGCTCTGGGCTTATTATCTCCCTCCCTGCTGGTGAAATCAGAGAAAGCTGGGCTCTGAGGATGGGACCAATCAGGAGACCTGATCTGACTCCCCCAACATAAAGCAAGGCATCTCAGAGGCTGGTCTCTTGCTGTTTCACATATTACCTTCTTCCCTGAGGATGGGGGTGGGGGAAGGAATACTAGACACTCAATGAAATTCAGATCTCAAGTGAATAGTAAACGAATGTTTAGTATATGTCCATCTCATGCCTCACTGTATATCCTTAGGCTCCTTCACTAGGTACTCACTTGATAACCCGTGTTTTTATTTGGTCACTGCGACAAACCCACTTTGATGGTAATCTTTATGATCAGTTTGATGGCCTATAGAATCACCATAGGAACAAACCTCTGGATGGCACCATCCCATGGGCTGGATTCTCAGATGGTCTACAATGGAGAAAGCCAGTGTGCACCAGCACCCATCTCATCCTGCTTCTAGATGCTGACACAATGCACCTGCCTTCCACACCTCCTGCCATACTTTCTCCACCAAGAAAGGAACTTTAAAGTCTGAGTCTGTAACTTGCTTCTGATCAGGTATCTGGTCATACCAATGAGAAAAGTCACTAGCATGCCTTCCAATGGGTCACTGCCGGTGATGCCAACTCTGAGATCACACCCTTTCCCCACCCCTACCTGCTGGTGATGGAAGCAGAATATACTGGTTACCATGGGACCAATTAGGCCCACTGCAAGTCCTCAGGGAGACACTCTGAAGTGTCTTCCCATTCAAACAGTCAGAAGCAGTCTGACCCCTCAGTAGAAGACTTAGGGAAGTCTTCTACTTTCTGTTACCACCTAGGAGGCAGCAAGGAGCCTTGGGAATACCAAGAAAGTCTCAGGGAATATTCCTAAACTCCATAGCACCCAAGTGTCTTCTGAGAGAGCCTCCCAAAGGCACCTTCAAGTCTGACCCTTCCTACAGAAGAAACAGAGACTCTTTGGTGTCTGACTCTTCACTAATGAAATAGCCATCTCGTTCACTGGTCTTAGGGTGTGCTAGGCACCGTCCTCAAAACACTAGTTGTTAAACTGGAGAAACAGCCACAAGGTGGAGCTAATATTGGGCACACAAGACTCAGATGTGCTAAAGAATTCATGTGAAAGAGAAGAGAAAGGAACTTCTCATAATTAAACCCAAGTTTAATGAGGAGGGACAGAGATAGTACATTCACCCGCTTTACAAGCTCACAAGCAAGCTGACCAAGACACAGAGATGGTGAAAGTAAAATGTGGGCCTTAATTCTGGGCTGCCACCTACCACACTGGAATTCTCTAGAACTTAATCTTCTCTATTTCATTCTCATAAAGTCCACATCTGACATATGTTCCTGGAAGTGACAACTGTAATATCAAATCAGCTAGAAAGAATGGAAAAGTCTCTTTCTCAGCTTCCTTGGTGCTTTAAAAAGAGGAAAAATATTCTCTGTGTGTCCAAGAACAACTCTTACCAAACGCTCACTTTGCCAGTCTGAGGTCACGAGTGTCTGGATGCCTTCGAGGACTCCCTTTCTTTACAGTCTGGTGGGGTGAGGATGCCTGGGTGGGGTAGGGCATTTCCCTCCAGGGTGAGGTCACTGGTCTTCTGTGCTTGGCCAATAGGGTGTAAATGGAGTTTTGCAACCATTCTCTCAGGTGTCAGATGCTGGATATATGTGTATGTGTGTATGTGTGTGTGTGGTGGCTATGCCAGAGCCTACTAACATGCATCACAGGAGGTCCTGAGCTTCAGTTGCAGAGGAGGGAGTAGCAAGAACATAGTGCCACCCAGGCTTGTCCTCGAATGCCCTTGTTGAATCCCAGGATGCCAGGAACATCTGCTTTGGTTTAGGTCACAAAGCTTTCTTCTTTATAAAGTAAGAATAATATTGGTACCCACACAGTAATTAAGAGCCCTAAATTATAGAATGTGTTGGAACCACTTAGCACACTGCCTGGCAATGGGAACTGCTTGAGATTGTTAGAGTTCATTGTCACCTGGGACGTGTACCTCTAGTCATGCCTGTGGGGGTTACCTTAATTATATGAATTGATATGAGAAGACCAGTCTTCACTGTGGGAGAGACTGGTCCCTGGGTAGGAACCCTAGTCTGTTTTAAATGGAGAATAAGCTGGGTGGCAATACACATGCTCTTTCTATGGGTTCCGGGTATGTAACCACATACCCTAAGTTCCAGCCCCCATCAGTCCCCCAGAGTAACAGGTGACAAAGTGGAGCTGTTGGCCATAAAAAATCATCTCTCCTTAGGTTGCTCTTGTCAGAGTTCTTCATCCCAGCAACAGGAAAAGACATGAAGCCCATTTATAAATCTATTCATGTAATAATGCGGACATGGTCAGTCCTTGGAGTTTGCTGACTCTTGTATGTCTCTGCTTTACTGCTCCATCCAAACTGCCCAGCATCTCCTTCATGCCCAGCATGGGAGGCTTGGGTAGGAAGGTGGCTCTTGTTCCCCTGCCCCAGCTCAGCCACTGTGGCTTCCTTGAGCAGGTACGAGGATCTTCTGCTGCTTCCTTACCTGGAAAACAGCCCCTGCTCAGTCTGCTGGGAAGTGAGCAATGCTGAGCACTGATGTCTCCTGTGACTTCTGTGTGACTGTCACCAGAGCAGATGTGATTTTTCTGTTAAGGTGAATGTGAGGGTGAGAGGAAGTGGGATTTAAGCATGCCCCCTCATTGTCACACTCACGCCTTTGCCATTGCCCATGATTTTCCAGATCATCACACATTTCCCTGTCTCTGTTGTCTGTGCTGCTCTATTCCCAGAGGCTCAATGGAACTATTTAGGAGTGGGAGGACCACAGGTGTGTGTGTGGGGGGGCACAGGTGCCCATCTCAGTCTTTGTCAGTCTAGATGTGCAACAGGCACTCAGCCAGGGTTACTATTAACTATGCCTTGCCAGGCAAATGAGGTATGAATGCCTCTAGGCTTCATGCATGGTGGCTAGGGGACACTTCAGATGAAGCACACACTTTCTGCTTGTCAAATAAGCAAGGTGGGGGTAAGCAGACAAAAGACAGGCCATTGTTAGATGGAACTGCATTCAATTTGAGAACAAGTTAGCTGAGAGGAGAGAGGACCACCAGGACAAAGGCTTGTGTGAACCCTCATGCCCCAGTGACCCTCTCATGCCAGAGAACCTGTAAGCAGGGTGGGTCCCCTACTCCACCTGGTTATGGTCTTTGCAATTGCTAATGAACAGAATGTTTATTATTATTATTTTGAAATTCAAAACTGGAGCTCCAGTTGGTGTGTCCACACATCTCCCTGCTTACTTTTGCATGTGTACATGTGCAAGGGGTTATTCATGTGTATGTATGGGATGTGTGCATCTCTGGATGCAGAGGTAAACCTCTGTGACATTCCTCAGTTCCTGCTCATATTATTGTTGAGACAAGATCTCTCACCGAGCCTGGAACTTGCCAAGTCAGCTAGAATGGGGATAGCCATTAAGTCCCGGGATCTCATGGTCTACAACTCCACACTGCTAGACTGCAAGTGTGTGCCACCACATACAGATTTTTATGTGGTTTCTGTGGATTGATCTTAGGACCTTCTCAGCCTTTCCTTTCTCTTTTAAAAACAATCCTAACCATTCACTTTTCAGGAACTCTAGCATATTGATAAGGAGCTAAGATCTCACAGTATGGGGATCAGGACTGTGACCCCTTCGACTGTGTGTATAGCAAACCGACTACTAAGGTCAGGTAACGTGTAAGTTCATAATGCCATTCTGATTACACAGGGATATGGACAATGACATACACAGACTGTGCACTGAGTGTGTCCTGAACTCTACACAATACAAGACATGAGTGAGCAACTTGAGGAAAAGTGAGTTACCATCTGCTCTAAGATGAGCCACAAGGCTGTGGTGAACAACGTGCGACTGTACCAGGGAGGTAGCAACCAGCACCAGAAACAAGATGTCCTCAGAAGTGGTTCCCCAGAAGTGGCAACATCTTTCACTAGTCAAGTTTGTAAGAATGCACAGAGATTGGCCAGATAAACAGAGTAGGGAAGGGTCTTTGGGGGAACAGGGAACAGAAGTTGCTAAGATGAGGTTACAATTAGGAACCACTTGTTTGCAAAGCAGGATGTAGTGCTGAAAACACACACAGAGCCGGGGGACTCTAGGCTCATGACTTTTGGGCTGGTGATACATCATCAAAGGGTGGAAGCTGATTTGTTTCCAGAGAGGATAAGATGATGTTAGGGTGGAAGGTAGCCAGACACAAGGCAACAAACCCACTGGAAGCTGGAAGCCAGGGAAACTGCTATAGGCAAGGGAACCATTTCCTGCCGGGGCAGCAAGCTGAAGAAAACTGAGCTTGGAAACCTACTCACCTGTTTACCCCTTTCTCTGGT
Source organism: Micromys minutus (assembly GCF_963924665.1). Classification (NCBI taxonomy): domain Eukaryota; kingdom Metazoa; phylum Chordata; class Mammalia; order Rodentia; family Muridae; genus Micromys; species Micromys minutus. The sequence goes on from NW_027667613.1 coordinate 23,690, forward strand.
GGTTCCCAAGACTGACTGCTTCATCCCATCCCAGAGGACAGACCTGCTACCTTGCCAGACCTCCAGTAGGGTGGCAAGAGGCTCTCTAGAGACTGGTGGCATGGCTAAGTTTACCCGCACAAGCCATGTCTCAAAGTGTTCAGCCATGAACGCCTGCAGCAAAGGTGGCCTGGGATCTCAGTTCACTCTCAGAAAATGCAAACACCGCAAACCTGATCAAAATCAAAAGCATGTGGCTGAAAAAGGCACAAGAGGAGAACACCCCAGTATTGTTTCTCCCAAAAGACCGGTTGTCAAACTGCCTCCTAAATATTTATGTTTGCACTCATGGGCTGTTCTCAGCCTGGCACAGTTTTTATCCCCTCTCCTCAGAGGATGTTGGTTAACAGAAAGATTAATGTCTGGTCCAAGAGCTGAGAATAAATGATTGAGAAACATAAATCAGGAAATGGGACATCTTATTATTCCTCATGTCAAGGCACACAGGTTTTAAGAGTGTCAGGGCAGGGAAGGTTGTCATGAAGTGATATGACATTGTCACTGTAACCATGAGCACATAGACCTGTCCACACTGTGTCAGAGAGAGAAGAGGTGTTGCCCACAAGATCCCACCCTTTCCTAAGGAGACTGGTTGCTGTGAGGGGGTGTGTCATTTTCTCCAAGGGTGGAGCCACTTGGGACTAGTTGGGATGAAAATTAAGGGAAAAAATAAGGTCCCTTTCCTAGAGGTCTGGCCAGTACTCAGGTAGAATTGGTTGGACCCACAGGTTTGAATGCCTACCAGCTGGACTCTGAGAAGAGACGTGTGTTACCAACACACTGTTTGCAAGAAAACCTTGTGGGATAGATTGGTCCTGGACCAATAAACAAAGACAGTAGTTCTCAGGGCTGAGTCTGAGATGGGTCAGGAAGCAGAGAGCATTGTGCCCCTGGGGCTGGGAGGTAGGGTCACTCTTAGCCCAGACACTCTAAACCCCTTCATTATCATCTCAAAGGGGGAAGGAAAAGGCTGTGGGAGCAGCCTTCTTCTCTTTTCACATCTTCCTCTCAAGAACTTCTCACAAGGGAGGAGGAGCTGGGAAGAAGCAGGACCTGGGGACAGCTGGCTCTGCCAGGATGCACTGGACCACGGGGCTCGCCTGCCACCTGCTGGCTAAGTTCAGTAGTTGTGGCCAGGCATATTTGGAGGCTTGGAGAGGTAGGACTGAGAATCTTCTGGTGTCTGCAAGCTGTTTGTTCTGGAAACAGTCTTCCTATGTAGCAAAGGCTGGCTTTGAACTTACAGTCCTCTCAAACTCAGCCTCCTAAATGCAAGGATTATAGCTGTACCCCACCACAACCAGCAAGATCAATTCTAAGGCACCCAGGGAACATTAATTTGGAGACAGCTGGAAATGTCACTGAGCTGAGAGGTTAGAGAGGTCATAAAGATTTAAGAACAGAGTTCAAAGGAGAAGCCAATGAACCTGTGGAAGGAAGTCTCTCAGTCACAAACATTCAGTGAATATGGAGCCAACTCTCAGGTAAGAACATGAGCCTCAGTTTCTTTTTCCACACCAAAGGGCAGAAAGAATACCAGAAACCAAACACTTGTTCTTAAAACCCAATTAAAGTGTGAGCAAGTGATAGATGTTTCAACACACTGAGAGACTGACTGCTCAAGTCAAAATTATCTCCCCTCCCAAACCCTCACAAGGGAGCAGCACCTAAGATTTATACAGATTTAATTAAAATACTTATATAAGATTTATAGGGATTTAATTAAAGTACTTGTATGGACTATGAAGCTTGATGGCCAAAGTAAAAAATGTAGATGCTACTTCACTGGGGCCACTAGCTGGATCTCAGCCCTGTTCACTGTGCCTTGTCATGGTACCACAGGCACTGTGGGCAGACACAGAGCTGTAAGATCAGCTCAGCAGGGGCTAAGCAGAAGGAATGGCAACAGGAATCCGGAAACAATGGGACGAACCCCGCCCTTTCTGCACAGTCCTGGGGATGAAGACTCAAGTCAAGAATGCCTGGAAGGTTCTGCTGTCATTATGATTGTGTTGTGTCATCATTGACACAGAGAAACGTCCACAGTTCTCTGCCACAGTATGTGTGCAGGCGTCAATGCCCCTTTGTAGCTTCTCCATGACTTTCATAGTGACTATGTAACTGAGATTGAATTCAAACTCATGGCATAAAGCAATGGACAATAAAGAGATTACTTCTCATAAGGCCTGCCACCAAAATCAGCTGAACACATGTTAACATTGTTAGGGGAAAGATGAAGAGAGTGGAAGGCATATGGCCCATGGAGGTGCGGCAAGGCCTGGGAGAAAAGGGGATGCCTCTGAGGGGCCCATGTTAGGAATCTCTTCTCCCTGAGGGACCAGCCACGTGAGGGTATGGTACAGAATAGAGTTTATTCAAGTCATAGAAGAGTTAAGAGGGTAGTAGAAGCAGAGAGAGAGGGAGAAGAGGAGTAGAGAAGTAGAAGAGTAGAGGCGGCCATGAGCACCTGGAGAGAGGAGGGGGAAGGAAAGGGGAAAAGGAGGGGTAGGGGTGGGAGAGCAAGAGGGGCAAGAGAGCCAAGAGCAAGAGAGAGAGGAGGGGTCAAGCAGCCCCTTTTATAGTGTCAGGTCACTGGGGCAGAGCATACCTGGCTACTGGCAGGTAATTGAGGGTTAGGGTTTACCTGGCTGTTGCTAGGTAACTGAGGGGTGGGGTTTACAGAATCCCAACAAGCATTGAGACCATTAGGAATGCAGTTTGAATAAATGAGCAGCTTTGACTTCAAAGCAAAGGCTTGCCCCCCCCCCCCCCCCCGCCAACCTGTCTAATTTCCCAGGGATAAAGTAGGTGCTGACATGTGCCAGTTATTGGAGTTCTGGAGATACTTACACACGAGTCTGCCTCCCAACACAGAACAACTCTGTTTTGCACAGGTTCAGCTCCTCTCTGGTCATAGCGATTCAGTGTCTCCATATTTGCATCCAATGTACTTAACTCAGTTATTTCTTTTGAGACTTATAGTATTTGTCACCTCTCAGGATCACAACCTTGGGGTATAGACTTATTCCCCAGAGGCAGACACACTTGACCATCTCACCTGCTCTGGCCTAGCAGCTTGTACTTGACCTGGTCCCCTGTGATTATTCACTTGCTGAATAACTACTGTTGCAGGCCTCTGGTTTCAGAACTTAATGTCTGGAGGAGGCCAGAAAACTGCTCAACCCCTCCCAATGGGCTATCAGAGGTCAAGCTCAATGGAGAAGTGTGAGGTAATTGTGGGTAATCTGTTCTCATGAGTTAGGGTAAGAATGGGCAGTATCCGATGACTGGTGTATCTTGGGATACATAAGGGTACACACACACACACACACACACACACACACACACACACACACACAGAGGGTAACTTGGGAAACACTGTGAAATGTATTTCATGCTGAAGAACTTTGCTTGTTCAGAAAGGTTGTATGATTTCTCTGCTGTCTCCAGAACACTCACAGAGAGCAAGTGCTTTCTGTATCAAAAACTTTAAGACATTTATAACATATTCATGGAACTTTCCAGACTTGGGACCTCTGTTTATTTCAAGAACTGCCAGACTTGGAATTTGCAGATGTCTCTGCCAATATAAGGCCCCTAGAATACAAGACACACAGCTTGTCTTTGATGAACTCCTCCTGCTCCCAGCTAGCCTCAGAAAATACATAAGCCCCTTTTAACATTTGCTTCTTATTCTTTCCTCTCTGAGGGAAGACAACCCCACCCAGATTCTATCCCTGAAGCTGCTTACCAGTCTGTGTGCGCATCATCGATGACCAACAAGATCCTGGGTCTCTGAACCACGGGTGTGACAGGAGTTGGTGGTTCCATCAGCCCCGAAGGAGCCTGTGGGGTCTGTATCATGGCACTGGAGAAGGAGCTGAACAGGCTGGATCCTGGAGAAGAGAAGGAGGCAGCGAGGGGCTGGGGGTGTCGCCTCTCTGTGGCCTGGGATGCTGGGGAGCTACTGAAGCTCTCTGGTGTTGCAGGTCCGGCATGTAGCCATTGGGCAGGTTGGCCACAAAGCTGCTGTCAGACATTCGCCTCCTGAGGAAGTTCATGGTTGTGATGGAGGGGAAGACTCCATCCACACAAAATCAAGCAGATGAGGTTTGAAGTGCAGGTCGCCAGCTAAAGGGAGCTGGAGGGTTGGGGTCAGAGAATCCCAGGGCTTCTGCACTGTCAGAAGAAGGCTTCACAGCACTCTGTTTACCTGTCGAAAAGAAGCCAGCAAGCACATTAGTGGAACCAACTACCTCCCATTTAAAAGCAAATACATAAAGCACACTTCCAGCCCATTGCTCGTGGCTGTGCAAACTGGAGCACTTTTAGAGAGTAATTTGGCAATATGCTTTAACAGCATACAACTTCCATTTTCAGGAATTCTATACTAAAAAAAAAAATCCAAGCAACAGGTAAATACTTCATGTGTAAATAGATTTAACACAATCCAATATTCAGCCACAGGATGACGCAGTCACCTGGAAAATTGTTTCTGTCCATTCAAACAGAGTTCAGATGAAGCATGTTGAGTAGCGAAACCTCATGCTGTAATATTAGGTAAATCAAGACTGGGCTTGCTGGCACATGCTAACAACCCCAGCTCCACTGAAGGCAGAAACCTGTAACAGTTGAAGGTCTAACAGGACTCTAGTGAACCCAAGGCCACCTTGAATAACTTAGCAGAAGGCTAGAGATGCTCTCCAAATTAGGTGGATAAATGCCTAAATTTAAATTTAAATGACTGGGGCAGAAAGCTCAGCATAGAGGGGCCTATTATGCAGAAAGCTCTGATCTGGATCCCTAGCACTGAATAAAGAAAAATAATCATAATATAAAATGATATGTATGACATAAGTACAGCCATATACAAGTTACACAAAAGGAATTATAAGTAAATCACAGTAGTGAATGCATTCTGGCAACACTTATTTATTTGTTTATTTGTAATTTCCAAATTTTCTTGAATGTATAATGCTGAAGGTTGAGAAGTCCGACACCCCTCTTAAGTTCAGGTGTAATGTGACCCCAGTGAGAAGAAATTTAGAGACAAGGCCTATGGGAGGTAGCTGGAGATGGGTGGGTATTGATGGAACCCTGGGATGGAGTACAGCTCTTCTTAGGACAGACACTCTCTGTACCTCCTAAGGACACAAGCAAAAGGTGACCATCTGCAAGCTAGGAGGTGGGCTTAGCCAGACCCCCATGCAATACTCTGCTGCAGCTTCTAGACTGCATCAAAATAAATTCCTGCTGTTTAAGCCAAACACGCTGTGTCATTTTGTTATGATAACTAAAACACACACACACACAAATTATTTTCTAAGCAAAATAAACATTTTGTGCTTTTTAAATTGCATTTATTTATTGATAGAGTGTGTTCCAGTTATCACAATACACACACACACTCACACACACTCACTTACACAAACACTCACACACACACACACTCCCATACACACACACTTACACACAGTCACCTACACTCACACACACACAAACACACACACTCACAAACACACTCACATACACTCACACACACACATTCACACACACACACACACACACACACACACGTACCAGTTCCCTCATTCCACTCTGTGGGGTGGAGACTGAACTCACGTTTCCAGGCATGGTGTCAGATGCCTTTAGTGGCTGAGCCTAAGCCATCTTATCAACCCAAGAATAATTTTTAAAACCTTATTATCTATTTGAGATCCAGAACAAAGTCTACTTAAGTCATGGAACTGGAGTATATGTTCCACTCTATGTTTATATTTTATCCTTGTAAATATACCTAGAGTAAAATTAAGAAAATCTTTACAATTCTTCGATTTTGCTCAATGACAAGGTGAGGTAGATTTTTGTTGTTCTTATCACCTCTGAAAATTCTCCCATACCGCTTTCTGGTCAACCCACACCTTCCTGATATACTAGTGCACACTGCGGTGCCTGGGATTTTACCTGGGTGCCAGAGACACCAACTAAGGTCTTCATGTTCATACAGCAAGAACTTCATTGGCAAAGCCACCTGTGTAGCCCTGAGGCCAACTTCATGGTTTAATATGATCCAAATTGATGATGGTGTATTACACTTGACAAGAATACAGATGCTTAAAATTACTTTCTGTTGTTTGGAGTCTGGTTCCTCACTGTGCTGTTTCTCCCCATAGTGTCTTATGACAAGCTCCACCCTGATCAACAACTGTCAGCAAGAAAGAAAAACAGAACTGGTCTGAGCAAAGCCTTGGCTAATCCTCTTGAGAGAAACTTAAACATGTCTTTATGACACTCCCTCCCACACCAGTTTATAAGCTGACTGGTTACAAATTAGACCATTACAACCAAAGCCCTCTGCATTAGTGCTGGAGTCTCTTGCTTTCTGTTTCACCAGGGTAGATGTGAAGTGACTCCCCTCCCTCATGGTGTGCTCTCCTCTGCTTTGTGTTTCTCTCTAGCAACATCATGTATTTGGATTTAAATGTTTGTCCAATGTTCATGATCAGCATCTGCGAAGGGGCCTAATCCCAACAAGCTACTGGTCACTACTGAAATTGAAGTGCTCTTCTTGTACAATTTCTGGATGATAAAGTTTGTGAGATATTTGAGCTGAAGAGATTATGCAGTTTATACAAGAATCTCCTTTTTTGAGAACTCTGGTCAACATCACACTGGTAAGAATTCAACTGTTATCATTAGACTTGTCTCCTAAAAATGTTTCTGTCTGTTGCAAAGCCCTTTTTACTTTTTATTTTGAGACAGAGTTTTACTAAGTAGCTCAGGGTGACCTTGAACTTGTGTTTCTAGAGGCATGCCTCCTAATAAACTTCTGGTCATCCCCAACAATGATCAGGGGTGTTCATGCAATCCCTACTACTATGGGCCCCAGTAAGACTTAGGTCTGGCAAGTCAGAGTTGGTAACAGATGAACCGGTAGCTATGACTTGAGGTATGTGCTGGTAAAAAAGTCTAGGTGGCTTGTCTCAGAGTAATTTGTCTTTAAATAGGACATCTGGGAAGTTCTTCCTGAGGATGAGACCTTTTTCATAACTGGAATTTTACCTGGAAGGTGATCTGAGACTTTTTAAACATATGTTTACACTGTGGGATGATTCAATTATGTAAATAAAACTGTGTTCTGTAGTTAGCATTTTCTACATGGTACAAACATTTAAAATCCTCTTCGGCAATTTGATAATAGGAGATATGCTATTGTTTAATATTTAACACCTGAGGTCCCTACAGTGGACGACTGTAGCTCATTCTTCTCAGTTGCAACTTTGATCCGTGTCACCGGCCTTCGCTCCACACCTTCTCTGTACTTCTAGTAGCCAGAATTGGATGTTACACTTCCGTGCTTTCTACTCTTAGATGCCCCAACTGAGGTCATGTGTCCTTCTGTACCCTGCTTATCTGCCCTAACATAGCATTCTCCAGGTTTATTCCTATTACAAGCAACAGGATTTTCGTCTTTTTAACTGTCTAATATAATTTCATCATCACCAGTCCCAAAGGATCTGACAATGAAGGCTGATTGATTTAACACCTTGGGTATTGTGAATCATGCCAAAATGATCATGGGAGAGCCACTCTCTCTAGCTCATTGTCCTGATGATTTCAATTTCTTTGGATGTGTGCACAGAAGTGAGACTGCTGGACCAAATGTTAATTCCATTTCCCCTTTTCCAAAAAATCCCATACTGTTTTCTGTAACAACTATATTAATTTATATTTATATATTTTATTTATACTCCCATCTAGCAGCCTTCAGATGAAGATGTAGAATTCTTAGATCCTCCTACACCATGTCTGCCTGGATGTTGCCATGCTTCTTTCTGCCTTGATGATGAAGGACTGAACCATTGAACCTGTTAGCCAGCCCCAATCAGATGTCATCCCTATAAGACTTGCCTTGGTCATGGTGTCTGTTCACAGCAGTAAAACACTAATTAAGACAGATATTCATGTGCTTTAACTTTTTCAGTGCTTTACATGGTGTGGTAAAATCTCACACTGTACTGACCCACCACATACAAGGCAATGACCACCCATTTGTCCAGGGTATGCACATTGTATATGCTTCCTGCCCATCAGTCACTTATACCCCATCTTGGTCACAAGAATTCTAGTATCATAATATAACAGTTCTTGTGTTTAAGTGATGAGTATTTTCTTTAATGGCTGCCAAGTTAAAAAGCAGTGACACTGCCACATGCATGCCACCAGAGGGCAGGAATGGCCACAGCAGATTGGAAAATAAACCTTTTGGCTGGCAGCCTTGCCACTCTGAGGTGGGAAGGAGGAGTGCTGAGAGGATGAAAACAGGTCAAGTAGGCAGTAGAACCCGAAGAGGGACAATCATAGGGTCACAGATTTTGCATCAACTTGGGAAGAGCTCTGTGGAGTGAAAAGAACCATCTCATGGTGGCATCAGCCCAGAGAAGAAGAGAGATAATATCTGCTCAGATGTCTCATTTCCTTGCTTAAGATCATGTAGACGCACAGAACTGGGTTCCCATTCTGGGATCCATCTATAAACCGCATATTTCGACTTCTTTTCCCCCAAAGAGGATTCAAATTCCTGCTCACTTTATCTTGTCAATCGTCTTGCTTACTCTTCAGGGTGCATCAAACAGACTCCAATGGTGGTTGTTGTTTAGAACAGGCCTCTCTCAACACACTGATTAAAGACCACACAGTGCCAACCCTCTGGTTTTGACACAGCCTGACACAACCAGTTAGCCTGAAGGTTGGTCTGATGGGCTCTGCTACATTCTGCTCATGTCTGGGCAAAATGATCTCATCTCACAGTGCTTGGGTTTCTTTGCAGAATTCAGATGATAGACTAGCATCTACCTCATGGCATTCTTATGAGTAACAAGTGACGAATTATTGTGTTGGAAACAGTGCCTGGCATTAATGAGCAATCTGTGTCCCACAAGTATAACTCCCTTTTTGACAGCAACCACTAGAAGGTCCAGCAGTGGTTCTGAAGGCACTGTGGTGGGGGCTGCAGTATTTGCATCAGAACAGCTCATCTTTAGCAATATCTAGAAACACCCAGACCTGTAAAGCTAAAGTAGATCAAAAGTAAATGGTATAAAAGCGATTTTGAAAATATTTGTCTTTTAAGTTAACAGGGAATAAAATGGACTTTCTGGCTATCTAGTTCTATGAGTGTTAATACATTCTCATAAACACTAAAACCCAGAATAGATCCATCATTCCCTACAAGATCTCTTTACCACACCCTTCTGAGGTTACTGGCACAGTGCTCTGCAAGCTGAGACCTGGGCCTCCTGCAGGGGTCAGTTAGATGAGGAATAAGTGAAGCCTACCTCATTTCTTAACCAATAAGGAAAGACTGAATCACAGATTGAATCTTCCTGCTAGTGCTTGATGCACACTCGCTGTTCCCTGAACAGGGAGTTCTTCTAGACGCCTTCCCAGCTCAGTCTTTCTCTCCTTTAGTTATTATAAATGCCACCCTCTTCGGGGAATGACTCCCTTCTGGTGGCCACTGTGTGGCATTTGGGATTCCTCTAACACAACAGCATGTCTCACCTATATTCTGCCTACAATTTACTCCATGCAGTCTATGCTTGTACCGACAAAAGCCAAGTGCCTCAAGATCAAATACCACTGTGTATCCTGTCCCCTGGTGTCCCCTAAACACATAGGACAGTGTCTTTACGTAGTAGAGTAGCAATAATCATTGACCGAGTAAATCTACATAAAATCATCAGAGACAAAGTTTAACTACCTCCACTGTTTTCTGAGCTGACTAAATGCATTATACTGAAGAACGCTCTCTAGGTGACAGAATCACGTCTCAGTTAACTAAACACCATACTTGGAGGAATAGCCATCTTCAGTTTTTAGTGGCCACTCCTCTGAGCAACACATTCAGATTCATATAGTGTCCCTCACTCCGTCCTCTGCTCCATGAGTGAAGACTAAAAGGAATTATTTTTCTCCCTGATTTTCCTTGGTTAGCTTGTTAAATGATTGGTAGAAATAGCATAGCTTGGGCTTCACCAATATATTGACGACTGTGAGTACAGAAAGTTTCTCAGGGGAGGTAGGTAACCCACAGTTTGTATTGGGTTGAAGCTAACAGACACTTAACTTTCTAGTGAAAAGGTCACGTGTCAAGGGAATGACTTCACTGATTCTAACAGATGTCCTGGGCCTTTGGAGTGTAAAGCCCACTTCCTAGACATATCATCACGAAAGTGTGTTCTGTTTTTGATGAGTTCAAATCCTAGAGGCTTTTCTCCTGTGAATGGGATGCCAGAGTGGTCAGCCCCACAGAAGAGAGAGAAAGAGAGGGGGGGGAAGAGGGAGGGAGGGAGAGGGAGAGCAAGAGGGAAAGAGGGAGGGAGGGAGGGATGGAAGGAGAGAGAGAGAGAGAGAGAGAGAGAGAGAGGTGCTGGTCTATTATGTGACAGGTGCCTGTTAAGAGCACTGCCATCTGGAAATTAAAACTCAGGGCCTCAGCATTTAAAGAATCACTGTAAACAAAACAAAACAGATGGCTCTTTCACAGGTTGACAACTAGGACAGTTAACCTTGTAAACTTCATGGGCTTTAAAGTGTTCTGGAAACAAACCTCTTCAAAAGACTATCTAGATTGAGTCAATTAAGGTGGGAAGAGTAGGTGGTACTCTCCTCTGGGCTGGGCTTCTGGGCTGAGTAAAAAGGAGAGAGCTGAGCACCAGCCTCCATCTCTTGCTGCTTCCTGACTGCGGATGGAATCTGACATTCTGCTGCTATGTTTGCTGTGATGTTTGCACACCCACACTCTGTGCCAATGCAAACACTTTGCTCCTTAAATTTCTTTTTGTCAGCAACAATAGAATGAGCAGGGGATGACTGTATAATGTGATCCAGATGTTGGTGGTGATAATCATAAAAGTGATTATGGCCACGCTGGGAATGGGGTTGCCTCTTTACTGGGCTTAAAATCCTGGTTCTGCTGAGATAGACCAAAAGAGTCGACTTGATTTCCCAGCAACCTTGGGTAGGAAATGAGGTCACCTCCATTTTATTGATATAAAAGTCAAAGACCAGATACAACACAGTCCCTCAGCTTAATGGGCTCTGGCTCATAACTTAAATCACCAATCTTCTAGTTCTATATCTCATTTGTAGAGTTCTGGTGGCCTCTGATAGTCCTGACCATTTAGCAGTGCCTCTTCTTCATACCTCTAGTATCTGAGACCTGGTCGACCTGAGGCCATAGTCCTTGAGCATTCCCGAACACCATGGTGCCTTGTCCCATTGGAATCTGGCTTCTCAGGTACTCACATTGAGTGTGGCCATTGGCACAGAGGCCCCATCCCTTTATTCTGTATGGTGGTTTCACCTCAGTTTTCCCTCCCTAGCTTGTCCTTCTCTGTGCTTCCCCCACTCTGATTGGGAATTTATTTTGTTTATGCTCTCTGGGATTATTCCCTCCTCTGGAAAGATTCTGGTGCTACTCAACAGTTAACAATGAGGTCTTAAGCTGATTGTTATGGTGTCCTATGAATACACTCATGGTTGTGGATTTGAGAAAAAGGTCCTAGGCTTGGCTCTGAGCACTAAGGTACCAAGACTGGTAGCACATGTGGAGTTGGAGAGAGCAGGCAGAGAATAGTCAATGAGATGCCTGTACCATCACTATGTGGAAACCAGGTAGAACCTTCCAGCCTGCTGAATAAGAAAACAAGCATCATTCTTCTTAAAAACAAAGGGATCTGGCTTCCTTTAATGATCCTGAGAATGAAAAGAATGTAATGGTGAGAAATTCCAAGTCATCATGAAAATATGCATGATTCTTCTGCCAAAGGACAACACACATTTATAGTATGGGGCCCATGTAGATGTCTTTGTCTCTATGTTTGTCTGTCAACACTGACACACTCAACACTCACAGAGAAGATATATTTATGTATTTATATCTGCCTGTCCATCTGTCTGTCTGTCTATCTATCTGTCTATCTATCTATCTAATAGGTAGATATGGAGAGAGAGACAGAGATAGGTAGACACAAGAATGTAGACAGAGGGAGCAAGTGACACAAATAGAATGAGAAAAACAAAGACAAGTGAAAGACAGATGGAGGCACACTCACAGAGAACATACCTGATGAGCCAGACTGTGCCTACTTGGCCTTCAATCCTCCTATAACTTCTATTGCTGGCCAAAAGCCCCATGCCTAGGGCAGGGCAAATGTCCAATTGGCAAAGCTCCTAAAAGCCAGGTGCTCGCCTAATGAGGAAGTTGGCAAGTACACTTGGGAAAGCAGACATGGCATGGGTAAAAAGCATCCCAATAAACAGTTCTAAATGCAGCTCCACATGTCCTGCCACGCCCCTCTGCCCACCTCCACCTCAGTAATGACCATATTGAATCACATGGGTTGGGGATCTGAAATTTTTCCTCTCCTTTCCCACACGAATCACCACAACCCTGAAACAGACTGATTTATTTGCTTCATTAAACCCCACAGTCATCATTTCTAGCAGATGCAATTTTTTGTTTGCTTCTGTGACTCCCAAACTGACAGTCTGTTAAGTCTCCCCATATCCCTCACCCCACTTGACTTTTTCCACGCCCCACTGAGTGCACTTTGGAATTCAAGATCCTCTCGAACCACTGGAGATGACAAGACTAGGTCCATGACTAGTCACAGTCCACTCCCAATCTGCCTGTTTTTGTATTTCCAGTAAGTAAAACCCCGTTCCATACTGTTTGAAATGACGATTGTTCATAAGATTAAATGTTGCATGTTTGATCTCCAGATGATGACATGATTTGAGGGGTTTTGGAGGACATGCCTATCTGATGGATTTCTACCATAAGGGGATAGATAAATCCTTGGGGACTGTGTCATGTCCCAGAATTCACTCTTTTGATCTGTTTCCTGACTACAATGATGTGAGCTACTGGGTTCCACCCTGACTTCTCTATGGCGATGGAAATAAAGCTCTGAAACCATGGGTCAATTCTTCCCTCTCTAGTTTCTGTGAGGCAATTGATCACAATGACACAAATGTCCCAGTGCCATTAACACTTATCAGGAGAGTAGGTGTTTAACCTTACTATCACCTACCAGACATTTCACCTGAACCTCTTCCCTATCTTCCTCCTTGCCACACATGTCCCACCTCTATTACTGAAGAGTAAAAGGTTGTCAAAGGACACTGATTCTTTGCCCTAGGGATTTCCTCTGCAGGAAATCACTCCCAGAAAATCCCACTTTCTTGAGATTTGAGTTCCTAAAATAACCGCAGAAGGTCCAGACGACCTCTGTGGAATGTTTCAACACCCTAGATGTGCCCCGGGTGCACTGATAAAAAAATGTATGATTCTTCCTCTTTGAATTTCCTCATTGCCGGCTTTGAACTTCATCATTGCCCACTTTGAATTTCCTCATTCCCCAGTCCTTCCCCTCCTTTGTGATTTTTGTCTTTATAAGCCCGTTACAAGTTTAGGCCGGGGTCAAACTACTCTACCCATGAATCGTGTATGAGTCTCAAGACCAGCATGCTGGCCTGAGATCTCACTCTGTTTTACATTCAATAAACTTCCTCATGCGATTGCAGCAAGTCTGGTCTCGGTGCCTCACTGGGTGCACGGCTCTCCAGAGATTTGAGTGAGGGTCTCCCTTCAGAGGTCTTTCATTTGGGGGCTCGTCCTGGATTTGAGCGACCACCCAGGGGCCCTAGACCTACTTGGAAGTAAGGATTTTCTTTCCTTTCCTTGTTATCCTGTTGTGACTCTGTGTTTGTAGATCGTGATTCTGTGTTTGTGGATTGTCCAGATTGTGATTCTGTTTGTGGATTGTTCAGAGGTCTGGTGCGATCGCAGTTCTGTATTCGCAAACGCTCTGAGTCTGCTCTTCCAAGGGAGGAGCAGAGTGGATGGGGATAGACGTGTCCAGGTGTCTGCCGTTTGCTCGCCCTGGGAGACGTCCCAGGAGGACAGGGGGAGGACCAGGGATGCCTGGTGGACCCCCGCGGGAAAAGTCAGGAGATCAGTTTTTCTCCTTGACGATCTGTGTCAGAGGGCCAATTCTGGGCCATCTGGTTCTTTTCAGGATTTCGGGTCGACTCTAGGTCAGCGACTGACTTTGTCTCTCTGTTTTGTAGTATCTGTGAGTGTTTTTTGTGTGTGTGTCAGAACTAGAAATGGGCCAGACTGTGACGACCCCACTAACACTGACTTTGGACCATTGGACGGACCTTAAGACAAGGGCCCATAATCTTTCTGTTGAAGTTAGGAAAGGACCATGGCAGACTTTCTGCTCCTCCAAATGGCCCAGTTTTGGCGTAGGATGGCCTTCGGAAGGAATTTTAATCTATCTCTCATCTCCGCTGTGAAGCGAATTGTTTTTCAGGCTTCAGGGGGACACCCCGATCAGGTTCCATACATCATCGTGTGGGAGGACCTCATCCAAAACCTGACATCCTGGGTGAGACCCTGGACAGCGGGGGCAGAAACGGCAACGGTGGCCGTGGCCACGAAACCAAAAGTACCTCTCCAAACAAGCCGGCACCTGCTCCACCGGCCCCCACGCAGATCTATCCTGAAATTGATGATGGTTTTCTTCTCCTCGACAACCCTCCACCCACATACCTCAACCAGATTCTCATGCAAGTCCCCCACAG
>NW_027667612.1:0-1000 GCF_963924665.1 Micromys minutus
GAGGGTCATGAGGCCAGCCTAAGCTACACAGTGACATTGTCTTTAAAAAAAAATCAGAAGAAGTCCAATAGGGCCTCGATAGAATAGTGGTGTGTGTCCACTATCCACAGTTTCGAACAGGGCATTCAGAAGCATTGCTCTAAATCTCCACCAAGTGGTCCTTTGCTGCCATTGCAGGAGCACGGCACAAGCACACATGGCCTGCATTCTGCTCCTAGTCCTCTAGGGGGCTCTGTCCTCAGCACCTGTGCTTACAAAGCAATGAAAGCCTTTAAGACCACGTACAACCTGAGTTCACACCCTCTGGCTTTCAAACACCTTGTCAGGACCAGGGCTCACCCAGCCCCTTTGTGGCCCTGTTCACACTCTTACACAACAGACTAGAAAGGCAGACAGCTCCATACTCCTAGTGCCTTCCAGAAGAACACTCCCTCACCAAGCCCTCACAAACTTATGCCAGTCAAGAGCAGCTGAATGGTAGAAATGACTGCTCTGCCCTCTGTCCTTACAGGTTTCTCGAAGACTGTTGAGATCACACACAGGGAGCTGGTGTGCTTATTGCAGTGTGTTGGGTTGGAGAAACCCTTGTGAGCAGACACACTGGCTGCTCACGTGCTAGGCAGAAGCCCCATGATGAGGTAACTGTCCTTGGCAGGATTTGACCAGGTGGGGAACAGGGGCATGAAAGATGTATGATGAAGAGGGACAAAGATGTGCAAGGGGGTAAGATAGCTCTGTGTTCTGGGGTGCCAGATGGTGCTGGGTGAATGCACAGCTGGGGTCTGTGCAAGAGGGTGAGGTCTGTAGTGACTGAGAGCAAATCTTTCGTGAGTAAGTGAATTACTGGTTGCCACCCCACTGCTCTTAGCCAGAGTTAGGAATTCGGTAATATGGCCATAATCCTTCTCTGGTCTGTCTGTCTGTCTGTCCTGTGTGTCTCTCTGTTTCTGTCACTCTTTCCCTGTCTCTCTGTCTCTCTCTGTGTGTCTCTGTCTCTTTC
>NW_027667611.1:2500-5000 GCF_963924665.1 Micromys minutus
ACCTAAACCCTAAACACTAAACCCTAAACCCTAAACCTAACAATAACCATAACCCTAACCAAACCCTAATTCTAACAACTCTGCGCATCTGCAACACTCGGTGCATGCGCAACACACTGCACATGCGCACCACTCTAACTCTAGCCCTAACCCTAACTTTAAACTGAACCCGAACCCGAACCCTAACCCTAACCCTAACACTAACCCTAACCCGGGTACAAACCGAAAAGACTGGGACTCTCCGATATGAGCTGCACATCGGAAGTATCTGAAAACACTGCCCCTGTATCTGAAAAGTTGAAAAGACCCACGAAACACCCAAAACGACTAAGAAGTCCCCGGAATGGGTTGCATGTCAATATTTACTGAATACCCAGCCTCGGTGAATGAAAAGTTGAAAGTACAGTCTAACCAGCCAAAACGACTGGGAAGTCCTCGGAATAAACTGCACGTCCGATATGAATGAAAACGTGCCCCGGTGACTGAAAAGATGAAATGACCTGCGAACCACTCCAAAGGACAGGTAAGTCCACGGAATGAGGTGCACGTCGGAGGTAAATGAAAAGTCTACCCGGTGATTGAAATGTTGAAACGACTCGAAATCACCTGAAACGACAGTGAAGTTCACGAAACGGGTTGCACGTCACAAGTCATTAAAAACGCTGCCCAGGTGACTAAGAAGTTTTAACGACACGCGAACCACACGAAACGACTGTGAAATCTCAGTAATAGGTTGTATGTCGTAAATGACTGAAAACGCTTCCTTGGTGACTGAAAAGGTTACACGCTTCGCAAACCTCACTAAACGACTATAAAGTACCAGAAACATAAGCGCGTGGGTTATAATAGAAAACGTTGCCCCGGATACTGAAAGGGTAAAACGACCCGGAAATGACCCAAAACGACCAGGAAGTTTTTGGAATAGGCTGCACATAAGAAGTGACTGAAAACACTGCCCGACTGACAGAAAAGTTGAAAAGAACTGGGATCCATCAAAAGCGACAGGCATGTTCCCAGAATAGGCTGCACATTGGAAGTACCTGAAAACGCTTTCCTGGTGAATGAAAAGTTGAAATGAACTGAGTCCCACCCTAAGTGACTGGGAAGTCCATAGAGTAGACTGCACGTAGGGAGTGTTTGAAAACGCTGCCTCGGTAGAAACGATCTGCGAATAACCCAAAACGACTGTGAAGACCTTGGATTAGCTGCACGTTGGTAGTTCCTGAAAACGCTGCCCCGTGACTGAAAGTAGAAACGACAGGCGAAACAGCAAAAATGACTAGGAAGTACCCGGAATAAGATGAACATCGGTTATGACAGAAAACGCTGTCCCGCTGACTGAAGAGTTGAAAGAATGTGTGATTTACAAAAAAAGACTTGGAAGTACCCAGAATGGACTGCACGTCGGAAGTGACTGCAAACTTCACCGGTAAATTTAAATAGACCCGCGAACCTGTCAATGTCTCTGGGAAGACCAAGGAATCAGTTGCACTTTGGGAGTGACTGAAAACAATGCCCGAGTGACTGAAGAGTTGAAACGACCTGGAAACCACACGAAACTACTGGTAATTTTTCGAAATGAGCTGCACATCGGAAATAAGTGAAAATGCTACACAGGTGACTGTAAATTTGAAACGATCAGCGAACCAGTCAAAGCAACTGGGAAGTCCACGGAGTGGGTTGCACGTCGGAAGTGATTGAAAATGCTACGCGGGTGACTGAAAAGTTGAAACGACCCGTGCACAATCCTAAACGACTGGGTAGTCACAGGAATGGGTGACATGTCAGAAGTGACTGAAAACGCTGCACTGTTGACTGAAAAGTTGAAACGAACCGGGAACCACCCGAAACATCTTATAAGTCACCGGAAGGGGTGTCCGTAGAAAGTGACTAAAATCGGTGCGCTGGTGACTTACAAAATTATTCGACCCGCCAACCACACAAAACGACTGTCTCTGAAACGTATTTCATGTCGGTTGTGACGAAAAACACTGCCTCAGAGACTTAAAAAGTTGAAACTATCTGCTATCCACCAAAAGCGACTGGTGAACCCCTGGCACAGCGACTATTTAAAAGTGACTAAAAACGCTACCCCTAAACAGTGAAATGTAGAAACGAACTGCCCCAGAAACTTTAAAGGTGAAACGGTATGTGAACCACCCGAAATGACTGGGAAGTCCCAGAAATGTGCTGCATAACGTGACTGAAAATGCGTGTCTTGTTACTGAAAAGTTGAATGAAACCGAGAACCACACAAAACAAATGGTAAGTCCATGAAACGGTCTGCACGTCGGACATGACTGACAACGCTGCATCGGTAACTGAATATTGAAACGACACGCGAACCACACAAAAGGATTGAGAGGTCATCAGAACGGGATGCACTTAGAAATTGACAGAAGACACTGCCCATTGACTTAAAGTTGAAATGACCCGCGAATCACCCAAAATGACTAGGAAGTCCCGAGATTAAACTGCACGTTGGAATTAATTGAGAACG
>NW_027667610.1:55000-60397 GCF_963924665.1 Micromys minutus
AACTTTTCTGCCAAAGGGGCAGCGATTCAGTCACTTCAGACATGCAACCCGTTCCGTAGTCTTCCAACTCGTTTTGAGCTGTGTGCGGGTCTTTTTAACTATTCTGTCAAATGAGCAACGTTTCAGTCATGTCAGACATGCAGCCCATCCGGTGACTTCCCATTCGTTTTGGGTGGTTCTCGAAACGTTTAAACTTTACAGTCACCGGGTAGAATTTTCAGTCATTTCCGACGTGCATCCCATTCCGGATACTTCCCAGTCGTTTTGGTGGATCACGTTGTTTCAACTTCTTAGTCACCGGGGAAACTTTTTCAGTACCTTCCGACGTTCATCCCATAACGGAGACTTCCCAGTAAAGATGGGCGATTGGCGTTTCATTACAAGTTTTCAGTCATTGGGGCACTATTCTCAGTCAATTCCTATGAGCAGCCCGTTTCGATGACTTCTGAGTTCTTTTTTGCGTGGTTCGCTCGAAATTGGAATATTTCATTCACCTGGACAACGTTTTCAGTCAATTCCGACGTGCAGCTCGTTCCAGGAACTTCCCAGTTGTTTTGGGTAATTCTCAGGTGGTTTCAACTCTTCAGTCACCGCAAAATCATTTTCAGTTAATTCGGACGTGCAACCCATTCTGAGGACTTCCCAGTCTTTTTGTAAATTTTGTGGGTTGTTTGAACTTTTCAGTCACCCGGTAAGCATTTTAGTCACTTCCAATGTGAAGCACATTCCGGAGACTTCCCAGTCGTTTTCAGAGGTTCGCGAGTGTTTTCTATTTTCATTCACTTGGGGCAGCGTTTTCCGTAACTTCCTACGTGCAGCCCATTCGGTGACCTTCCCAGTCGTTTTTGGTGGTTTGTGAGTTGTTTCAACTTTATAGTAAGCGGGACTGCGGCACATTCCGGGTCTTCCAGTCGTTTAAGGAGGATCACGGTTCAAGTTTTCTGTCATCAGAGCAGCGTTCTCAATTAATTCCAACGTGCAGTTTAATCTCGGGACTTCCTAGTCATTTTGGGTGATTCGCGGGTCATTTCAACTTTAAGTCAATGGGCAGTGTCTTCTGTCAATTTCTAAGTGCTTCCCGTTCTGATGACCTCTCAATCCTTTTGTGGGGTTCGCGTGTCATTTCAATATTCAGTTACCGATGCAGCGTTGTCAGTCATGTCCGACGTGCAGACCGTTTCATGGACTTACCATTTGTTTTGTGTGGTTCTCGGTTTCATTCAACTTTTCAGTAACAAGACACGCATTTTCAGTCACGTTATGCAGCACATTTCTGGGACTTCCCAGTCATTTCGGGTGGTTCACATACCGTTTCACCTTTAAAGTTTCTGGGGCAGTTCGTTTCTACATTTCACTGTTTAGGGGTAGCGTTTTTAGTCACTTTTAAATAGCCGCTGTGCCGGGGGTTCACCAGTCGCTTTTGGTGGATAGCAGATAGTTTCAACTTTTTAAGTCTCTGAGGCAGTGTTTTTCGTCACAACCGACATGAAATACGTTTCAGAGACAGTCGTTTTGTGTGGTTGGCGGGTCGAATAATTTTGTAAGTCACCAGCGCACCGATTTTAGTCACTTTCTACGGGCACCCCTTCCGGTGACTTATAAGATGTTTCGGGTGGTTCCCGGTTCATTTCAACTTTTCAGTCAACAGTGCAGCGTTTTCAGTCACTTCTGACATGTCACCCATTCCTGTGACTACCCAGTCGTTTAGGATTGTGCACGGGTCGTTTCAACTTTTCAGTCACCCGCGTAGCGTTTTCAATCACTTCCGACGTGCAACCCACTCCGTGGACTTCCCAGTTGCTTTGACTGGTTCGCTGATCGTTTCAAATTTACAGTCACCTGTGTAGCATTTTCACTTATTTCCGATGTGCAGCTCATTTCGAAAAATTACCAGTAGTTTCGTGTGGTTTCCAGGTCGTTTCAACTCTTCAGTCACTCGGGCATTGTTTTCAGTCACTCCCAAAGTGCAACTGATTCCTTGGTCTTCCCAGAGACATTGACAGGTTCGCGGGTCTATTTAAATTTACCAGTGAAGTTTGCAGTCACTTCCGACGTGCAGTCCATTCTGGGTACTTCCGAGTCTTTTTTTGTAAATCACACATTCTTTCAACTCTTCAGTCAGCGGGACAGCGTTTTCAGTCATAACCGATGTTCATCTTATTCCGGGTACTTCCTAGTCGTTTTTGCTGTTTCGCCTGTCGTTTCTACTTTCAGTCACGGGGCAGCGTTTTCAGGAACTACCAACGTGCAGCTAATCCAAGGTCTTCACAGTCGTTTTGGGTTATTCGCAGATCGTTTCTACCGAGGCAGCGTTTTCAAACACTCCCTACGTGCAGTCTACTCTATGGACTTCCCAGTCACTTAGGGTGGGACTCAGTTCATTTCAACTTTTCATTCACCAGGAAAGCGTTTTCAGGTACTTCCAATGTGCAGCCTATTCTGGGAACATGCCTGTCGCTTTTGATGGATCCCAGTTCTTTTCAACTTTTCTGTCAGTCGGGCAGTGTTTTCAGTCACTTCTTATGTGCAGCCTATTCCAAAAACTTCCTGGTCGTTTTGGCTCATTTCCGGGTCGTTTTACCCTTTCAGTATCCGGGGCAACGTTTTCTATTATAACCCACGCGCCGTATGTTTCTGGTACTTTATAGTCGTTTAGTGAGGTTTGCGAAGCGTGTAACCTTTTCAGTCACCAAGGAAGCGTTTTCAGTCATTTACGACATACAACCTATTACTGAGATTTCACAGTCGTTTCGTGTGGTTCGCGTGTAGTTAAAACTTCTTAGTCACCTGGGCAGCGTTTTTAATGACTTGTGACGTGCAACCCGTTTCGTGAATTTCACTGTCGTTTCAGGTGATTTCGAGTCGTTTCAACATTTCAATCACCGGGTAGACTTTTCATTTACCTCCGACGTGCAGCTCATTCCGTGGACTTACCTGTCCTTTGGAGTGGTTCACAGGTCATTTCATCTTTTCAGTCACCGGGGCACGTTTTCATTCATATCGGACGTGCAGTTTATTCCGAGGACTTCCCAGTCGTTTTGGCTGGTTAGACTGTCCTTTCAACTTTTCATTCACCGAGGCTGGGTATTCAGTAAATATTGACATGCAACCCATTCCGGGGACTTCTTAGTCGTTTTGGGTGTTTCGTGGGTCTTTTCAACTTTTCAGATACAGGGGCAGCGTTTTCAGATACTTCCGATGTGCAGCTCATATCGGAGAGTCCCAGTCTTTTCGGTTTGTACCCGGGTTAGGGTTAGTGTTAGGGTTAGTGTTAGGGTTCGGGTTCGGGTTCAGTTTAAAGTTAGGGTTAGGGCTAGAGTTAGAGTGGTGCGCATGTGCAGTGTGTTGCGCATGCACTGAGTGTTGCAGATGCGCAGAGTTGTTAGAATTAGGGTTATGGTTATTGTTAGGTTTAGGGTTTAGGGTTTAGTGTTTAGGGTTTAGGTTTTAGGGTTTAGGATTGTTTAAGATTTAGGGTGGTTTAGGTTTAGGGTTTAGGGTTAAGAGATTAGGATTGTTTAAGGTTTAGGATTGTTTAGGGTATAGTGTTTAGGGTTAAAAGTTTAGGGATGTTTAGGGTTTAGTGTTTAGGGTTCAGGGTTGTTTAAGGTTTAGCGTTCAAGGTTTAGGGTTTAGGGTTGTTTTAGGTTTAGTGTTTACTGTTGTTTAGGGTATAGTGTTAATGGTTTAGGGTTTAGGGTTATTTAGGGTTTAGTGTTTAAGGTTTAGGGTATAGGGTTGTTTAGTGTTTAGTGTTAAGGGTTGTTTATGGTTTAGTGATTAGGGTTGTTTAGGGTTGTTTAGAGGTTAGTGTTTAGGGTTATTCACGGTTTAAGATTTAAGGTTGTTCAGGGTTTAGGATTTATGGTTGTTCAGGGTTTAGAATTTAGGGTTTAAGGTTAAAGGGTTAGGGTTAGGGTTAGGGTTAGGGTTAGGGTTAGGGTTAGGGTTAGGGTTAGGGTTAGGGTTAGGGTAAAGGTTAGAGGTTAGGGTTAGGGTTAGCGTTAGGGTTAAGGTTAGGGTTAGGGTTAGGGTTAGGGTTAGGGTTAGGGCTAGGGTTAGGGTCAGGGTAAGGGTTAGGGGTTAGGGATAGGGTTAGCGTTAGGGTTAGTGTTAGGGTTAGGGTTAGGGTTAGGGTTAGGGTTAGGGTTAGATTTGGGTTAGGGTTAGGGTTAGGGTTAGGGTTAGGGTTAGGGTTAGGGTTAGCGTTAGGGGTTAGGGTTTTGGTTAGTGTTAGGGGTTAGTGGTTAGGGTTAGTGTTAGTGTTAGGGTTAGGGTTAGGGTTAGGGTTAGGTTTAGGGTTAGGGTTAGGGTTAGGGTTAGGGTTAAGGAAGGGTTCGGGTTAGGGTTAGGGTTAGGGTTAGGGTTAGGGTTAGGGTTAAGGTTAGGGTTAGGGTTAGGGTTAGGGTTAGGGTTAGGGTTAGGGTTAGGGTTAGGGTTAGGGTTAGCGTTAGGGTTAGGGTTAGGGTTAGGGTTAGGGTTAGGGTTAGGGTTAGGGTTAGGGTTAGGGTTAGGGTTAGGGTTAGGGTTAGGGTTAGGGTTAGGGTTAGGGTTAGGGTTAGCGTTAGGGTTAGGGTTAGGGTTAGGGTTAGGGTTAGGGTTAGGGTTAGGGTTAGGGTTAGGGTTAGGGTTAGGGTTAGGGTTAGGGTTAGGGTTAGGGTTAGGGTTAGGGCCAGGTTTAGGTTTAGGACTAGGGTTAGCGTTAGGGTTAGGGTTAGGGTTAGGGTTAGGGTTAGGGATAGGGTTAGGGTTAGGGTTAGGGTTAGGGTTAGGGTTAGGGTTAGGGTTAGGGTTATGGTTAGGGTTAGGGTTAGGGTTAGGGTTAGGGTTAGGGTTAGGGTTAGGGTTAGGCCCAGGTTTAGGGTTAGGACTAGGGTTAGGGTTAGTGTTAGGGTTAGGGTTAGGGTTAGGTTTAGGGTTAATGTTAGAGTTAGGGTTAGGGTTAGGGTTAGGGTTAGGGTTAGGGTTAGGGTTAGGGTTAGGTTTAGGGTTAGGGTTAGGGTTAGGGCCAGGTTTAGGGTTAGGGTTAGGGTTAGGGTTAGGGTTAGGGTTAGGGTTAGGGTTAGGTTTAGGGTTAGGTCTAGGGCTAGGGCTAGGGCTAGGTTTAGGGCTAGGGCTAGGGTTAGGGTTACGGTTAGGGTTAGGGTTAGGGTTAGGGTTAGGGTTACGGTTAGGGTTAGGGTTAGGGTTAGAGTTAGGGTTAGGGTTAGGGTTATGGTTAAGGTTAGGGCCAGGTTTAGGGTTAGGACTAGGGTTAGGGTTAGGGTTAGGGTTAGGGTTAGGGCTAGGGTTAGGGTTGGGTTAGGGTTAGGGTTAGGGTTAGGGTTAGGGTTAGGGTTAGGGTTAGGGTTAGGGTTACGGTTAGGGTTAGGGTTAGGGTTAGGGTTAGGGTTAGGG